>NC_056720.1:14024071-14046571 GCF_018831695.1 Puntigrus tetrazona
TAAATTCAGAATAGATATAATACTAATATTACTAGTATTCTACGGCACCGCAATCTGTATAATTACTTAAAACTAATTGCACTAATATTCCCACAGTAATGACAAAAGTATTACAATAGCATTTCAATCAGTACAATAATATAGCACTATTATTTCACCACAATATTTGAATCTGCATAATCATTTAAACTAGTATTATGCAATACTTGTGGCGATATATATTGATACAGTACTAGTAGTAGTAACTTTACCAGCACTGGCAGTGGTGTAATACTAGCAACATCGGTACTAGTATTACAGCATTTTTACAATTACCTAGATTTTAACCTAGTGATATGCACTACCATGTGGTATCGGTAATGTAAATGGTAGTAGAATGCATGTATGAGTATAGCTGCAGTGCTAGTATTAGCATGGTGGTTTAGCACTAATATCGAAGTAGTAATGATGTTGCAGCAATAACACTGTTAGCTAATTCTTGACTAGCAGCAGGAAAACTAACACACATGTGCTGGCTGAACATACCTTCTTCATAATCCCAGTCTCTTTCTCTTGCTGAAGGTCGTGTACCTCTCCAGCTTGTTGTCAATAAACTCCATCTTAATTCTTCCCGCGTCGTCGCGTTTTCTTGCCCGGTTTGGCACCGAAAGCCACACCGGTGGAAACCCCCTCGTATGCCGCCGACAGTCCCGCGTGAGATCCCGAAAATCCGCCGACCTCCATCTCCGCTCCTCTCCCACTTCACCCCTCTCTGTCTTACCACGGGACTCCTCCTCATCGTCCCCAGAGTTCGAGTTCTCCGTCAGAGCCGCTCAGCACAACAACCTCCACCGACGCGACTATCTATCCGTCATCTGCCCCCCGTCGAATGGGTTTATGGTAGAGTTTACCACCCCAAGAGCCCCAGATGTGCTGCCCACCTGTGAGGGGTCAACCCGTGCCGTGTTGCCGGAGCGCCCTCGGCCCCTCTGGCCGTCCTGCTTCCCCCAACATCGCCCGCGGTAAGGTGGTGAGATCCGAGCAGATCCCAGATCAAACCCAGCAGATCGCTTCCTCGATACCGAACTTACCTCACATATGCTGAAGCTAGGAAACATTGGCTAAACTCGTCAGTCAAAACGCGCGGTATCCGGAGTTTGAGGACGGATATGTTTTTCTATTTGAAAGTCGCGATATAAGCGGCTCGTGATTTTCAAAAAACAAACCTCCAAAATCCAGCCCTTTACGACCATCGTACAAAGTTTACAGCGTATAGTTTCCGCCTCACAGTCCATCAATCAAACCTCAACTGAATTTACGCTGCGTTTGCCACATTTGGAAACAACGAATCGCGACCGTGCTTCAAATGTACATCCGCTAACAGAACTAGTCACCTGCTGTAACGTCTGTACCGCGTAATGTTATTCATACTTTCAACGCATAAATGACTATACTTTGGTCGTACGTTACGTTTGATGTTTTTTGAAACGATATAGTTGCCGATGGCGTGGCTTATTTAGGAATTTATCTCACGAGGCCGTTCTGCCTAAAGATTCTACTTTCCTCCATATAAAGCGAGGCGATGTTTCCTTATATGGTGATGGCTGTCCATGTATGGTGAGTCACAGCGCTGCGCTGCGATTGGTTACGCAAACCTCTCCGACTTCGTGATTGGTTCGAATCTAATTTGCCGACAGAAAAGGCTTACGTCATGCGCAGCAGCGAACCAGCCGCAAACGTTCCCGGACCTTTAGACCCTCGTAGTAATATACTAACGACATAAATACACAATTTCTGTCGAGGAATGTTTGAAAAGCTGAACACATACACTTAACGAATCCTAAAACCGAAAGCGTGTTGGAACGACTGCTGAGTTTAGTTTAGTGCAAACTGAGGTGAATTTCAGCTCTGTGAGAGTTGTCCCCGATGCGATACTCTGGGTAACCAGCAGATGAGGCTCTTGCATTAAGTTTTGGTTCTGGTACCAAACAAAACTCAATCTTTTGACCTCCTACGCATCTTATCTGCCTACAAATACTAAAAATACATTTAGACTTCTTTAATCGGTTTTTAGCCTTGTAAAGCGAAGGTTTTTCATTGTCCCAAGAATACAAACATTTTACTCTAATAGTAGTAAAATAGTATGCATTTGGCTGCTCAAATATCAGGGCAAGTTTCCTAAAGGTTTTAGGTTCTAAACCATCCAGTCTAATGATTTACTCTACTTAATCTTGGTCCCATGAGAGACACAAGGCCATGAATTAATCTCATGATTAATCACAATAAAACCATCAGAAAGATGTCACATATAACATATATATATATATATATATATATATATATATATATATATATATATATATATATATATATATATATATATATATGCTTTTTGAGGGGATATCATGCACCAAATCCTAATAAAAAACCCTTGAAGTTCTCATGTATGACTTGCATGCTTTCTGTAAATGACTAGCTGTCAGTGTGTAAATATTCTTACAGGAACTGCTCGATTATTGTCATGACAACATCACATAGTTAGGCATATTCCCATCTGCAACTTGCGGGAGGTAATAACTACTGCAGATGAATCTGTGGTCCCCATAAACTGTTCCGAGGAATATACCAAACTGACCCATGCATGTTGTGCAATGCTAGCAACAGATTAAATTTTTGCACATAGGCATTTTCCTTTCTGGTACTACACGTTTGTTTTCGAGCGAATAAAAGTGACACAACTGTTACTGTATTTATTTTTATTTCCAAAACTTTTTACAGCAGAATAAATGGCACAGAGGCTATGAATGAGTAAAAAAAAAAAAAGCAAAACTTGAGAGCAGACTGAACGAAACATTTCTAAACGAGAGGTGCGAATCCAATTCCATTTGAGTTTTGTTAAACAAATAGAGACCTGCTGTTCTCTACTTCAGCAGAAGTTAAACCGTCCACATCAGTTTAGATTCTGATCAAAATGATGATCAAAACGGGAGCGTTTAAGAAATCAGTGTTTGATCATAAGAAAACAGATAATGACAACATTCAGATTGATTTGCAAGCATTAAAAATACTAAGTCAGTTCTCGAAGCAGCCAACGTGGAGATAGCTTGGCGAAATAATTTCATACAGCGGTGGTGGTGCGCAAACCATTCCGGCTCTCCCATGCACCACGTCTCTGGGGCGCCGGGTGTGACGCAATGATTTAAGTAACAGTGTTTTGTCAAGCAGACCATCGATACGAAACACTGCAGAAGATCAAACGCTGCTCTGGCAACCCATACAGCGACATGTTAGGCAAGAGTTCCATTGCTTATGCGACCCTAAACCCTTGCCAGCAATTTCCTGAAAACATCACTCTGTTTCCAAACATTGCTGCCTTATTCTCATAGGATAGGAGGTCATTTCTGCAGTATTTGCAAGGTGGAGGGAAGCATTTCCATTAGCTAAGGATGCCATTAGATTACGACACAAACTGTTCCACTGAACTCTGTGCAGTTCTGTTTGCTTTTTATCCACATGTTCCACCTATAAAACACTTTTCCCCTGCTAAGAAGTAAAATCTAGTAAAGAATCTATAAGCACTTTTTTTTTTGATAATTCTGTTCCTAAACAATCCGTCTGCATGAGAAATGTGTAAAGCTTTGATTTGAGGAGAGAGTTTCAAAAATGTGAACTCTGTTGTTATACACTCGTCTTCATGTTGTTCTAAACTCACACAGTTACTTTCTGAGGGACTAAAAGGAGAGGTTTAGCAGAATGTTCATGCTGGGGAATGAGGGAAAGAGGATGAAACACCCAAAAAAGCATGATAAAAGTCATTTTTGAAGCCACACCATGTTCTTCACCAAATTCCAGTGCTGATTTTCCAGTGGTTTTCATGCAAAAATTTATGAAACATCTTTGACCATTTGCGCTTTTGCATTTTGCAACTGCATTTAACTAATAAAACACATCTCAAGACCATTTTTCCTATTCCACTTCTTTTGTAAACTGCGTTCTTCGTAGTGGGCCCTAACAGACCAAAATGTACGGTCATTAGTGGTCATTGAATTGTCGTCGTAACCAATTGTGATACCAATCTGAAGACGTGAAAGGTTCTGGTAGGGAGTATTTTCAATGACTAATTATTTTAGTCTGTTGAGAAGATTCACAATATAGCTTCTATTCACAATAAATTTTGTAATTTTTGGAGCTCCACAGAGTTTGTTTTAATGAGTTTAAACTTCACCTTATGTGTTTTACTTAAAGAAAGTCATATGAGTTTACAACAACAAAAGATGGTTAAATAATGACAGACCCACTTTTTGGATGAACTATCCATTTAAAAATCTGATGTGCAGCATAATCTTGCAAACCTCTTGCTACTAAGACAAAAGAATAACCTGTACTTTTCAGAATGAAACTTGAGCGACTGTGTTTCCTTCTGGTATCCAGCTGTGTTGTTTTCAGATATTTCTTGGTCTTCATGTCCACCCTCTTTGACCCTTGTCTTTCATGTTCCAAAGTACAAGTTACTTGAAAAACTTCAGTAAACCAGAGAACCTACATTTTTACAATTTTACGATGATTAACCCAATTCCTGTTTGAAACTCCAGTGAACATGCAACCATCTAGACCAGTGGTTCTCAGCCAGTTTTGTTTCAAGACCTACATTTTGCAATGGACATTAAATGGCAACCCAGCAAAGTATCAAAATTAATTTACAAAAGACTCGTCATAGAAATGTGAACTTCGCATAAAACTTTAAAACCAAACATTAATATCAATTGGTCGATTTAAAAACTGGCATCTGACACATTTTTAGGTATCAACCGACTAGTTAAGAAACACTGATCTAGACCACAACCAGGTAGCCATGCTGTGTTGAACGTTTTTAAACATTCATAAGCTGCAGTACACGCATAAAAACCAAGTGCTGATTCAGTACGATCTAGATGATTTAGAAAGGGTATGGACCCACGATAATGGTGAGTCTCAGTAGTGAGCTGGAACGGTAGCTCAAGAGGCGTTACTCTGGGTGACCATCTCCAGATCCACAACATGTTCTCTAGGTCCGGTCAAAGGCTTGGTCATCACCAACATGGCACTTACATTACTGGGAGCGCTGAAAGACAACGGCAAAGCCAAACACAGGCAGTGGTATGAATCACAGTGATCCGTGACAGGGTTGATGCTTTACGTGTATTTCATTAAGTTCACAGGTACGTATTTCAACTCTGTTATGGACAAAATATTACTGTGAGCAACAATGACTGCTCGATTCGGTGAATAGTGATGACTAATAAATTAAAGAATAATTCAGTGATTATTAACAACCTCAAATCAGTATATATGTAACAGAACCGATGCTAAACCTATTGTAGTGTTTACAGTTAAATTGCCCTGCTCAATTGTTCAACTCTGTTACGGGGAAAGTAATAGTGATCACTCTTTTACAGAGAAAACAACTTGGCAGAAAGCAGAAGAATGCGAACTGTAAATAATCTGGTGTTGTGTTATTGCCAGCTGAGGAGTTTACAAGACATTTTTGCACTGATCTTCAACCTAGGTATTTTAAATGTAACAGGAATGGCAAAAAGTAATGGAATTTGCAAAAAAAGTATGGGTTCAAACACAGGTGAGTAGCTCTTAGGTAGATCAGGTTTTATTACGATTACAGTTATATTGTCAAGCTTGATTGTTCAAAATCTTGACAAAAAGCACGAGAACATTTAGAATTTGTGCACTAATTTACAATCCAGTAAGATTCAACCCCTTGCATTTTAAAAAAAGTAAAAGGGTTGAAGCTTAACCTATTTTGGATAAGAAATGTGACATGTTCAAAGGTAAACCGACTGTATATTACAGTCTTTGTCCATTTTTCATTATGTTTACATTGTAGTTATATCATTACTGTTAATAGTAATACTCCAAAGTATAAGAATGTATTATATAAGGAGTGTACAAATGGCAAAAGTATAAGAAAGACGGTGTTATACAATGATATGTTAATTAGGCATTTTTATTAATTAGTCCTGTATATCTAAAAGCTTGACCAGTTGAACAATAGTACCATTTAACCTTTTTCAAATAAATAATATAAAATTGCACAAATCATTTTGAACTGAACAAAGTATTTAAAGGGAGAAGGTTACACTAAAATTTACGTTAGATGTTAAATCACTATTCTTTTATATATAATTCATCTATAGTTTCTATAGTGTTAAATGCTATCACAGTAGAAGTAACAGCAATTAACTTACGGAAGAGCCCTGATTTTTCAAGGAAAAAGTAATTAAATTGCTTTTGTTAATTAAGTAACACATTACACCCAATGCTGGTAAAGCGTAAATAACTAACTGCAAGGCTGTAATCACAGATCTTACCCTCAGGTAGAATTCTCCTCCTCATTGCGGATTTGATGGTGAAGGTGTTTATCATGTTGGGGTACACACTGGTAGCTTGAATCTGGAAGATATCCGCAGGCACGAAAGCGATCGGAAAAGATGCTCATGTACTTGTAGACGATGACAGGCGGCAGTCTCGGCAAACACTTGGCGACTGGCACCTACAGCGTCTGTTGATAGAGAGTTAAACAGTTTGTGAAATGGATTTGTGGACGCATTTTTTCAAAAATACAGGGTATGGCATTATCGGGAGATTAGACGCACCCTTCGCCCGTTTTGACGTATGGCTCGTGGCAGGGGTTTCTGGGATAGCAACGAATCCTCCATAGTAGTTCCAGCACATTTCATCCTCTCCGCAGTTGTGTATGCAGTTTCACACTCGTTTATATCTATCAAAGGGATAGTTGACCCACAAATGAACGGCTACATACTACCTTTGTATTTAAAAATGTATTTAGTTACTACTTGTATTACACTCGAGTGTGCTGTTGTATGAAAGAGGGTTTCAAGTGTGCTACAAGTGCAAAGATAGATGTTAAAAAGTGCATTTTAGTTCATATTCATTGTGTCTCAAAAAAAGCACAGCTGTGTACACTCAGATGATCTTAAGCGTATCTTAAGAAGTACTAAAGAATCATTGGTAGTATATTAAGAACAAAATTAGTGCTCGAAAATAGATTTTGTTACGTTATGGAAGTGTACTTAGGTTTTTTAGAATTTTATGAAGTTACTGAGAACATTTTTAAGTAGTTCTGCATCAGCACCACCATACCTGTTCACACATATGTTATTTATATGTGTTATACTCTCCAAAGTGGTGCTATAGGGTGATATGGAGGAGACGAATTGATAGGGTTTTGAGCCCATAAGCCTCGTGTTAAGATGCTTTCTGTCTATGGTAGGGTCCAAATATCTCTGCATCCATCAAAAACGTCTTAATTGGTTTTACAAAAAGGCGAACGAAGGTCTTACAGGTTTGGAACGACACAAGGGGGAGTAATTAAAGACAGAATTTTCATATTTGGGTCAACTATCCCTTTAACAGGTCGGAAAAGATTCAAGTTTCAAGAGTTTAATGTCACACGTGCAGAAAAAACTCCACAGTCTGTTACACCACACAATGAAAAGGTCAGTGAGTATCTTCAGAGTATCTTGAGGAGCCAGTATGAACTTTAATGTACCTTGGCACATCCATGACCCTTGGAGCTGGTATCCATCAGGACACATACACTGGTATCCGCCGGGCTGATTCGCACACTGGAACTGGCAGATGTAGTTTGAGAATTCACACTCATTGATATCTGGAAAACACGGATGAGAACGACATGGTATTGCTCATTACTGTAATTAATGTCAATTTAATGTCTGTGGACCTCATTTTGATTATCAGAGATGAAAGATTACATATTTTTATACTTAACTATACTAACATAGGAAAACCAGAATGCTTTAAGACAACAGCATATCAATAGTCATTGACACCAAGGATAATAACCATAATCATTTTTCATGATCATTCTAAATCTAATAGCAAAGTCCAAAAACACAATGATCTTGTTAAAGCCATTTTCAGGACAATTTAATTCCAGCTGATGAGCAATAAACATCGGCAGCCAATCAGAATCTAACTGACGACATTGTTATGAGTTATCTCGGTGTAAACTGTTGTTATTAAGTTTTTTGATTGATTTAAAAAGGTGGTATCGTACTTTAAAACAAATGCCAGTTAATTTAATATTTTTAATCGTCAAATGCATTGAGACGTTTTTAAGAGTGGCTTTTAGTGTTAAGTAGCTCATTAGGTCCATTAAGATAAATAAATATAGTGAATCATAAAAAAAACCCATTGTACCATTATCACCTTTAAATATTGTTTGATTATGATTATATTGATGTGATTGGCTACAGCAGGGTAGTGTTTTTGTAGATATTAGTTGTCAGTAATTTATTTGTTTACTTATACATCAAAATTATTGTTGATGAAATTTAATACCAGGTTTAAAATATCCCGGACTGTTCCAATTATATTATGTAGTTTCAACAACTTCAAAGGTTATACTTTTTAAAATACATTCAAAGTGTAAAAAACCAACCAACCTTGGCAGGAGACTGAGTCTGAAGCCAGTTCATATCCGACTTCACATTGGCAGATGAAAGAGCCAATCAGATTGTAGCACTGATGTTGGCATGGGTTTATGTGTAACGCATTCATTCACATCTGTAAAAAAAACACACGATTGGAAGTTAATGATAGATGATGAAATTAAAAATAAGAGCGCATGAGTAATAAACAAAATAACTGGCCATTGCCAATTGCTTATTTCATTCATTCCTTAAATATAACACTAATAATGGCACTTATTTAAAACAACAGGTAGCATATTCCAAAACACATCTTTTCTGCACTCCTAATCATTCTTTGGTATGCCTAGCGAGGTTTCCAGCTTCGCTCTGGAGCGCAGAAAGTGTCCTTTCACGCTGTGAGGGCCACCGTGGGTGGTCTGCACTTATCTGCCAGGTTCGGTCAAGTAACTGTATACAAAAACCTAAGAATAGGCCAGTTTTCTGTGATTCATATACAGACTATTGGATGTGCAGCACGTGTGAGCATAAAAGCGTCCTCATCCGAACAAGACAGATTGTTCCTAGGCTCTTAAGTGACCTATTTGAGGCATTAATGGGAGAATAATGTCAACGCACAGATCCGAAGACCCCCGTGAGGCCTCTTGCCGAGTGTTTCCAAAGCTTTGCTGACCAGCGTTTGGGCCCTTTAAGGGGTTTAGTGTTGCTGATAGCCAACCTGGCAGGAAAAAACGAGGCAAGGCCTCGCGGGCAAGAGTTCAGATGAAAAAAAAAAGTGCTTTTTTGCCCAACTCTTTGAGAGAGACACACCTGGAGTCTGTGATCACCCACATGATGGTGATTTTATTCCAGCAAACCGGTGTTAGATTCCGAAGGAATCGCTGCCAAGGCGCTTCTGAAAGAGACTGGCCGAAAATATGTAAACATTGCAGGAAGGCTGACTCTCTTTTGCGGGAAGAGGCCCGAGCTAATTGTTGACTCATTTTAACGGGCTGAGAGATACATGTCCTGACCCATACTTCTCGAACAAAACCACATCAACTCTGGTAGCTGCGTGATAACAAAAAAATGTAGTCGCTAAAGGGACATTTGATCTAAGATTAGTGTCCAAGAACATGTGGACAACAGCCTATTTACTGAACGTCTGAAGAATATTGCACACAACAATGGCTTAAATCAAAAGGAGAGAGGACAAGGTCAAGTACTTTAAAATACCATTTGACTGTGTTCAAGTGGTTAAATGTCATGTGGTGCAACTTGTAAAAAAATTCAATACATTACCATTATCTACATTACATTTATTTATTTATTAGGCATAAAAATATTAAAGACAAAAATAATCTTAAATGAATAAATAATAACTTTTTTTATTTATTTATTTCTCTACTGAAAAAACTGCTTATGTGGTGCGACTGACGTACACATGCAGGGGAAAAAAAACATAAAATAGAGGACAAGTATCTATAAGTATTTTAGAATATCAGAAAATATTCTAGTTCTAGGTGGAAAATGTCATATGGTGCAACCCCTCTCAAATAAAAATTAAGAACGAATAATTATTTATGTGTAAAAATTATAGTAAAATTTATAGTATGGTAAAAAAATAATTCATAGTAAAAAAATAAAATTACAATAGATCTAAAAAGCTTGTAAACTCACGAATACTCACTTAAAATATATCAAGACACACCAGCAAGACCAAAAACCAAACTAATGCTAATTTTGCTTAGGATTAAAATAGACACTGATCTGTCATGAGACTTTTAGCAGAAGTGAAATCAGTTATCAAGTATTACAGCAAATGGAATCGAGGTGCAAATGATTGCTCATAGTATCTAATAAAATTTAAGATTGGGAAGCCAATGTGTTATTCTTGTTGGATGACATGTTCGTTGGCACGTCTTCGCAAATTCTTGTCTTTTCAGTCTCATCGTGAATGGTTTATGCAATCTAAATGGTTTGCTTCTAGCGCAGGGATTCAGCATGCTGTAACACGACTGAGTCTTCTATCAAGTTAGGAAAGAATCGGCACCATTAGCGCACACACAAAAATTGTTTTTATTCAGAAGAAGAGGAAGCAGATTTCTGGCGCTGCATCCTCCGAACAGACACAATGACTTCCCAAACAATGACATAATAACTTCCCAAGAGGTCAGAGTTTCTTAGCTTGTTAACTATACATTCTGCACAGAGAGGTCATCTTCTGTCCAGCATTTTGGCCTCTAAGAATGAACTGTGTATGTTGATAAAATAAATCGCTAATAACTAGAAGCTAGGCTAAGTAGGCTAAATAGCTTATTTACATTTTATTAAATACATAAAAGCTTATATCATTGACTAGACTTTGCATATGCACAGTCCACTCGATGTTGCGATAAGTGTGTGCGAATCAGCATTCATAAATATTCTCCCATGGCCTTATGGGATAGAAAGCCCATCGCATGTACCCTTAAAAATCTTGACAGAAGTAGTAAACCGTCTAGGGTATTTTGGAAACACGGCGTCATGAATACTAAAGATTTCGGCACACTACCATTTTGGCATACGTGAAGGGTCACCAAGAAGCTACGTACCAAATGTTGTGAAAATTGAACACAAGGTGGCGCTATAATTCATTTTTTTCTCCTAGAATCTAAATTCTTCTGTTTCTTTAGCCGTGTATGTTTCTTGGCTAATATTTTCTGCCATTTTTAATTTAAAGGAGCGCTCGTTTCCAACATGGCATAAAAAGCTTACATAATTATGAGTTTATGTCTCACAAATCCAAGTTTATTTCTCAGGATTCTGGGTTTAATGTCTCGCAATTCAGTTTTTATCTCAAAAAGAAAAGATCTGTGAAAAAGATCAGGTTTGCTAGATGTAAATTCAAGAATCGAAAGATATAAACTCAGAATTGGGAGAAAGAAAAATGTATATGTTGTCATTCTAACTTTTTTGGCCATTTTAAATTTAAAAACGTAAGATTTATATCTTCCATTTCAGGCGCAAAGTAGTTTAAGACTCCAAGAAATGCACATTCAATAAGGCCAGGAGCAAAAATGACTGTGTCCGTGCCTTTTCAGCGCTAATTCTTCACTGTGCATTTTAATAAAATTTACAAAATAAAATAAAATTAACATTTCTAAACCCCAATATTTTGTTGAAGCCATTGCTATTTGGTGCTTAAGAAACTTACCTGGGTTATATGGTATGGTGGTTACTCTTATGTTAACAGACAATCTATTTTAATGCTCATTATGATGGTTAAATGTACTCTGATCATCTTTAATGATTAACCAATAGTTTAAAACAAGACATGGCTTGTAGTACTGCTTATTGAGGTCCATAGCCTTCCCTACAGCAGCGGTGTCGGAGTATGGAGTGAAGGAACCTTCAGAGAACTTATACAGAATGTTCCTCCTTTGATAGGCAGGAAAGTTTTCTTAGATAGATACCCTAACCTACAGGTAACATTCTGTTTACGTTAAGAAAACTTTCCTGGCTAACCAAAAGGGAATGCTCTTGAGAACGTTCTGGGAACTAAAAACTAACATTCCCAGAACGCCGGGAACCAGAAATTGTTAGTTGGGTTGTTTAGCGCATTGCTATTTAAGTGGCAACTTAAAAAAACTGACCCACTAAAACCTGAAGTCAATAGCGTAGTAGTTTTTTGTTCAAAATTACAGAATTACAAAATAAAAGACCATTACTGTGTAGGCTACATAAATATAAAAATGCCTGCATGTCATGGTGATTGCATGATTAAGAATTAAGCTAGTTCTTTGCTAAAATCTGACAGCTTTCCCGTCGTCAGACTAGTGAAAGTGGTTTTGGACACTGGCTTGCAGTCTGAATTGCGATTTGCAAGAATTGTTCATTTTATTTTATTTAACAGAACAAGCTATAGTCTACACATGGACTATTGTATACACACCACTCACAGGATTGTGGGTCATGGTATCTTTCAACTCCAAAAGTGCAACAAACAATGCAAATAAGCAAGCAGAGAACGGGCAGCTATTGCTCACCTCTGCAGTAGTTCTGAGAGTCCGACATGTAACCCACGCTGCACTGGATCGTGTGCGTTGAGCTATGAATGTGTCTTGAGTAATCTCCCCTGAAGCTGGGCTGAACATCTACTCTTTCCACTGGCGGGGGGGGAGTGGGCTCATCCTCGCCGTTACTGATGATTATCTGAGCGTTGTGAGGAAGGCAGAGGTAGCCACCAAAATGGTTGACGCATTTCATGCCCCCTTTGCAGGCTTCCTGCAGCGTCTTGCACTCATCTATATCTGTGGAGAAAACAGACACAAAAGTAGTTATCTGTCTTTTTGACATGACTGTCTAGCACGGGTCCTGTTTATGCAGTATTCTAATTCATGGTGGGTTTCTAACGGCTGATGCTGATTTTCTAATATATCGGTGCATGTGTGTCAATGTATAAATGTGAAAATACTGTGCTGATCTCAGAGGGTCCAAACACTGGCTGGTAAAGCAGCTTGGCCAATATACTGGTGTAGAGCTAACCGCTATCAAGCTATCAAGACATAAATATTACCTTTACAGCTTTGTTTTTCATGGTCGAATTCATAACCTTCAGTGCACTGCAAAAGAAGAGTCAAAGAAAAAATGAAATAAATACTGGGACAAAAAAATGAAATCTATCTATCTATCTATCTATCTATCTATCTATCTATCTATCTATCTATCTATCTATCTATCTATCTATCTATCTATCTATCTATCTGTCTACCTGTCTGTCTGTCTGTCTGTCTATCTATCTATCTGTCTGTCTGTCTATCTATCTGTCTGTCTGTCTATCTGTCTATACACTGGTCCAATATCTATCTATCTATCTATCTATCTATCTATCTATCTATCTATCTATCTATCTATCTATCTATCTATCTATCTGTCTGTCTGTCTATCTATCTGTCTGTCTGTCTATCTGTCTATACACTGGTCCAATATCTATCTATCTATCTATCTATCTATCTATCTATCTATCTATCTATCTATCTATCTATCTATCTATCTATCTATCTATCTATCTGTCTGTCTGTCTGTCTGTCTGTCTGTCTATCTATCTATACACTGGTCCAATATCTATCTATCTATCTATCTATCTATCTATCTATCTATCTATCTATCTATCTGTCTGTCTGTCTGTCTGTCTGTCTGTCTGTTCTGTCTATCTATCTATCTATCTATCTATCTATCTATCTATCTGTCTGTCTGTCTGTCTGTCTGTCTGTCTGTCTGTCTATCTATCTATACACTGGTCCAATATCTGTCTGTCCGTCTGTCTGTCTGTCTGTCTGTCTATCTATCTATCTATCTGTCTATCTGTCTGTCTATCTATCTATCTATCTATCTATCTATCTATCTATCTGTCTGTCTGTCTGTCTGTCTGTCTGTCTATCTATCTATACACTGGTCCAATATCTATCTATCTATCTATGTATCTATCTATGTATCTATCTATCTGTCTGTCTGTCTGTCTGTTTATCTATCTATACACTGGTCCAATATCTATCTATCTATCTATCTATCTATCTATCTATCTATCTATCTATCTATCTATCTATCTATCTATCTATCTGTCTGTCTGTCTGTCTGTCTATCTATCTATCTATCTATCTATCTATCTATCTATCTATCTGTCTGTCTGTCTGTCTGTCTGTCTGCCTGTCTATCTATCTATCTGTCTGTCTGTCTGTCTGTCTGTCTATGTTGTGCTTTACTTGCCGTGTATGTGACAGGATCCTGAGCTTCGGTTTCCTGAGGCACAGCGAAGTGGACGGCGACACTCAAACACAAGCAGATCCCCAACATTGTGACCTGCAGCCCAGAGAAAACAGACGCTCGCGCTTTCACAAGTCATCACCGAGCCCATGTGCATTTGCACCATTTCCACCTAAACCCCAATTACACTTCATCCGTGTTGCAAAGATCACATTGTTTGGTTTGAATAAAACCGCTGTTGACCCTGGCTCAGCTCTCCAGCATCTTGGCAGAGTCCAGCACATTGCAGCACAAAACAACAGTGTCCAAACTGTGCCCGCTCACCCAGTCCATAAAAGCAATTAAGCCATGGCACATTTTTAAAAGTATCACATTGTCCTTGTGCAAATTACCATATCCAGCATATTTGAGACCAAGGGCAGATCTCATTTCAACACTGTGGGAAACGTTCGTGACGAATTCAGTCTTGTAATATTAAATTTAATGGTTTTTTTCCCCCTGAGGATGAACATCTCTGTTCTGGAAGCTCTTTGTGAACCTCCCAGACTGTGTCAGAAAGAAGCAGCTCAAATAAAACACGTAAATCTACAGTACAAGCTTATTATGGCTATTTCAAAAGTAGTGCAACTGAAGGCATGTACCAACTAGTACTTAGACACCATATTTATCCGACAAAGCCCTCCAGCAACCTCCTTCTGAAATTGTTGTTTTCTGTTCCACAAAACCTCCTATTCATGTAATCATGCTAGAAGTTGAAGCCGAAGTCTATTGTCATTCAAAAGTAAGAAATGCTCATGCAATATAACCAGATAAATTATTCCTTGTGTACGGATAAAACAAAGCACAGCTGTTCTACGTGAAGCACTAAAACTTGTAGTTTCTGAGTTGCACGTTGCACAAACAGCTGCTATACCGTAGTTATCAGCCAAAATGACATAGAAATCCTTCACATAGAATAGAATTTACAATACAATCCCAATACAATATACCTTATCAAACAGGATTCTCCCCTTCTTGCCCAAAGTCCTGCCTGTGTGTGTGAAGTGAGTGGAGATCTTACCCTGTGTGATTTATTCCACTGAAGCTTGAGGAGCACTGGAGTCTCTCACACATGAGGTGCCTGCGATCATGTTCTTATAAGAGGCAGGTTTTTCTCTCAAGCCTTTTCAAATTATGTTTTTTCTCACTGCAACATTCTTGCTGGAATATAAAGGCAGCGGTTTGTGGCTCCACCTACTGCTAAACATTTAGACCTACAACAGACATGGTCTGTGAAGGAAAGGCTTAGCAATAATTAATTTACGACCTTCAATATCATTATTAACTTTTAGAAATGTATCTTTTAATCTGTAAATTAACTATTGATTGAATTGTATTTGTTCTTAATTATTTTAAGAATTATCTTAAATACTGCAATCAATTTTTTCAAATTTATATTTTTAATTTATATTAAGAATTCTGATGGAAATTCATAAATATAGAATTTAATACATAAAACAAGAAAACTTGATTTAATTTTATTTTTTTTTTAAATTTTTTAAGGCACGCATAAAATAAAAATTAAAGACCAATGTCTGATCAGTAAATAACAGTTATATTATAAATGTGTTACGTATCATAAAATTCTAATTAATTATATTTTACACACGATGACAAACAGTTTCTTATATTATTAGTAAAATTCTAAAATAAGTTAAAAAACTAAAGATTTGATAATGTTGATAACATTTTTTATTACCAATAATCAGATGATCTAAGATCATTAATATGTATCATACAAAAAAATGCTAAATAAAAAAAAATATGTAATCTAAAGGTCTGTTTGTTTTCTTAGAAAGCTGTTTATTTATTTATTTTATAAAATCTAAAATGTACAAAAATATATATAAAAAAGGTTCTATCTAAAAAGTAGGAGGAAGGTCTTACCAATAATCAAAATCCACGTATATCTCAAGAAATATGATAAAATAAATACAGAATATAATTTAGAAAATGAAATAACTGATTTATTCATTTAAATTTTTTCATCTTTTTATATATTTAACAAAACATTTTATTTTTTTTTATTATATTAGTATTACTATTATATTAAATAGTGTACGCTCATTTATCTATCATAAAATCTCTAAGAAAAATTATTTAAATATTGTTATAATATTTAAGCTATACAAAAATTAAATGAATAATAAATACATTTCAAATGTATATTTTTACATGCATGTTACATCTATACTAATAATACTTACATGAAGTGATTTTTGTGTCAAATTAATAACTTTTAACTGCTGACTTGCATTTATCAATAAAATACATTAATATTATTTTAAATGATTAATCTAATGTTGCACTATAGACTGTTAACAAAACAAATAATCCGGCATCTGTCAAATCATATCAGTACCGATGGTCTCATTTTTATGAGTATAATACAATAAAAGATTTTGGCTATATGTGTCTACTCAGCATGGCTAGCGGACGTGATGTAGCACGTGGGCGGGGTTTCCGCTCCCACCGGAAGTCAGTCGAGCGAAATCCATCTGTTTAGCTCCAAGAGTAATGGAACAAATACAGTGATTCGTTTACCCGGGTATGAACACATTATTGAATTTATCTGTTCAAACTGGTATATCCATGCCTGACTGTTATAAGTAACCGCTGGAATGCAAACTATTTTAAATGTGTTATAAATGACAAACAGAAAAAAGATGACAAACAGTTTAGCTTTGATCAGTTAGCACGGCTGCCCTAAATGTATAACGTTACTGTATTAAAATACCACTCGGAAGTGTTACTAAAAGGCCAGCGTTTCTTTGCGGTTTATAATGTTAGGAGGCTACATGCTAAAGCTAAGCTGTCAAAACACATGCACGAGAGTCTCGGTAGAAACCCGACCGAGTTCACGTCGAGGAGAGATGTTATTTGTCAGCGTTATTGTCGTGTTAACGTGTCTGAGTGTGTGTTTGTAGTCGCGTTTGAAAGCCATGGCTCAGACTGAGAAGAAAGCAGGTCTTCTGAGGAGAACCTCCTCTTCGAAGAAGCCTCTGAAGGAGAAGGTGGTGCTGATGTATGATGAGATCTTCGCGGTAAGTCCTTGTTTTTCCTGATGTGTCTCGTTAGGACTAAACAAGAGCCGCATTTGTTTGATTTAAAATATTTTTTGCTATTTAAAAAAAAAAAGCTAATTTCTATGTGAATACTTGTTATAATGTTATTGTGACCAAAGCTGAATTTTAAGCATTCAACAAGTCCAGTCTTCAGTGTCACATGATCCTTAAGAAATCATTCTAATATGCTAATATATATATATATATATATATATATATATATATATATATATATATATATATATATATATATATATTATGATAGTAGCAATAGTAATAAAAAAAAGGTAATAATAATAAAAATGTTTTTGAGCAGAACACTAGTATATCAGAATGATTTCTGAAGGATCATGTGACACTGAAGACTGGAGTAATAATTCTGAAAATTATTACTCAGCGCTGCATCACAGAAATAAATGACATTTTAACATGTATTAGAAAACTGTTATTTTAAATAGTCAAAAAAATTAACAATATTACAGCTCCTGCTGTATTTTGGATCAAGGAAATGCAGGCTTAAAAAAAAAAACAAAAAAAAATATTCAAAAAAATCAGATTACAGTTATTTCTTTATGGATTACATATTATTCACACAATAGCATTAAATTATTCATAATTTGATGATTCTCCCTTGATTTTTCCTCCACTGTGTGTCATACCATTCAGCTTTGATTATATTCCCAAAAACAGACAGAAATGCTTTAAGGAATATGTTTTTTTATATCAGAGTGTTATGTTTTATGGTAAATTTAAAACACGTGTCCTAAAAAGTATTAAAAACACATTACCTAAAAAGCAATTACGTTACTAACTTCAGTGTTCATCATGTAATCAGCAATGTCATTTATTTTAGTGGAAATGTTTTTAAAGATCGCTGACCACTGTTTTTTGCTCTTTCGCATCAGAAAGAGGACCCTACTAAGAACAATCCTCGCTTCTGGGACGAGCTGTTTCTGATGAAGGTCAGTGGCAGACGCGTATTGTAGTAAACGGCTGTTTGGTGAGCGCGTGGACCGTCTCATCGATCTGTGTGCTTCGAGCAGGTCAATCTGGAGTATCTGGAAGGGAAGTTGGAGTCTCTGGACGGAGATGAAGTCATGAAAATCAAAGACAACATCAACAGTTTGTTCCACCACTGCGTTCAAGCTCTGGGTGAAGAGCACCAGATCAAAGTAGTCAATGCGCTTCAGGTAAAAAAAAAAATAATAAAATACTTACTATGCTGCTTAACCGTTTCAAACAATATCTGAGAGCTATCTGCATAGACGACAACTGAAATGATCCAGATCCAGAAACGTAGTAAATGCATCTAGAAAACAGTCACACCAGTGGCGTTTCTGGATCTGGGATGATTTCGGTCGCTGTCTGTGGAAGGTCAGAGAGCTCTCAGATCTCATCAATAATATCTTAATTTAATCTGAAGGTGAACGGAGGGCAGCATTGGTGGACAAGAGACTTGCTTCTTTGAAAAACATTACAAAAACACACTTTTGAACAGTACTGGAAGTTTAGTTCTCGTAGAAAATGTGTCTTTATTATTTTATGGAAATATTCAATTGGAAACGTAAAACTGAAGTCAGCTTTTGTGTTTGAAAACACGCCCTGCATTCAGAAAATGTACCGGTTTCCTTTTGACCTAAAAATCTGAATGAACGCGACAAAGACTTTGAAAAGCACACCAGCCTCCTCCTGTCTGTTTCCAGAGACTCTTGGCGCGCTCTTCAGAGGAGTTCACCAGAAGAACAAATCCTCCACGGGCTTTGACATCATCAACATGCTGATGGGCTTTCGACAAAGCTGAGCTGCGGATGAAGGTGGGTTGTTTGTCCTGCTCACACACACACACACACACACACACACGACCTGGAGGTTTCTGCTGAAAGCTGATCTGAGCTGTGATGTAACTGTGCGTGCAGGAGCTCATGGAGAGCCTGGACAGCCTGCTGTGCGGTGATGGATCAGAGAGCCTGAAGAGCTTGTGTCTAAAGCTACTGCTGTGTCTGGTCACTGTAAGATCAGCGCATTCATTCTCCTGCAATCTTTTTGTAAAAATCTGCTCGCTTTTACATCTGTAGTAAATTAGTCCACTTGGTTTTTAGTGGGGATGCACGGTATTGGATTGCAGCCAATATTTTGGCTGATACCGATTTCTTTTTGTTTGGAAACAAGACCGATTTTTTACGTTTTGGTTGTTTTTTTACAAAACTTGCTTTCAGAAAATTAAGTGAACAATAATAAAGGCACACTGAAGCTTTGAAAATGACTATAGCATAAATAAACTGCTTTTTTTTTCTGAGAGAACCCCATTGTTGGCGTTAACCCCAACACTTTATTTTAAGATTTAACTTTTAATGGAGATTTGGGATTTAAATTTGTAGATAGTCTAAAGCAAAAGAGTTTACGCTACGTTAGTTAATAATTAAGACTTTTCCATTTGCAATAGAAATGTCATTGCACCGAGAACATAAACGTTAACAATTTTGAAATTATAGAAATAGAATAGTTGACACAAAAATGAAAATTTGCTAGAAATGTACTTGTTGAGGAGCTTGTTTCTTCATCAGATTTGGAAAAAATGTAGCGTTACATCACTTACAGGGGATCTATCCTGCGTAGTGAATGGGTGCCGTCAGAGGTCCAAACAGCTGATAAAAACATCACAATCATCTACAAGTAATTCACACCACTTTAGTTCTTCATGTCTTGAGAAGACACACTGTTTTTGTCTTCTCAAGTCATTAACTGATGGACTGGAGTGGTGTGGGTTTTTGTGATGTATTTATCAGCTGTTTGGACTCTCTTTCTGACGGCACCCATTCACATCCATTGGTGAGCAAGTGTATCATTGCTACATTTCTCCAAATTTGATAAAGAAAGAAACCCGGTGACCTGAGGATGAGGACTGGGGCTGCAAAATGATAAATTGTGATTAATCGCATTAAAAAAGCATTTTTTCCTGCTTGTAATTTATATTATATATTGCATGTAAAATGTGCAAAAAAAAAAAAAAACACATAATGGGTAATAACATTTTTATTTTGAATGTGATTAATCATGATTATTTTTTTTGCTGCCCTGTTGAGGGCATTTTTAGCAAACTTTATTTTCTGGTTCAACTATTCCTTTATAAATTTATGCATTCTCATTACACTATACTTTTCTTCTTTGCAGATGTTTTTGGATGTGCTTATAATGTGTGTGTGTGTGTGTGTTTTTAAAATGTTTTTCTTTCTTTCAGGTGACCGATAATATTAGTCAGAACACTATACTGGAGTATGTGATGATCAACAGTATATTTGAGGCCATTCTACAGGTAAAACTGTGATTGGGTGCATTATGTGTAGTGTTTTTTTTACCCGAGCATCATAACTTCCTCTATTTCATCCTCCTCTTTTTGTCCAGATCCTGTCTGATGTTTCCAGTCGAGCGCAGCACGGATACGATGCCGTGGTACTTTTAGCTCTGCTGGTCAACTACAGGAAGTATGAGGTGAATGCACAGTGATGTTTGTACTAAGATAACACGTTGTTCTAGTCACGAAGCATTGTTTGTGAGATTCATTGTTTCCTCTCTTCATTGTAGTCCGTGAATCCTTACATTGTGAAACTCTCAATAGTGGACGACGAGCCGACCCTGGACGTGAGTAGTCCGCCAGATTTTTGAAAATCAAGATATATTTCTGACCGTCATGCGTTGGTCTTATAGAACGGATCTGTTCGCAGGGCATGGGAATGGTCATCCACCACGCACTTGCAGAGTACAATAGGTAGCATGCGATCTTGTTTTTTTATTTTTATGTTTTTATTTTGAAGAAACGTCTGTGAAAGGTTTAACGTGATCCATCTGATTTCCACAGACAGTATAAAGACAAAGAAGAAGAAAACCAAGGAGGCTTTTTCTCCACCCTTACCAGCATGGTATAAAACTTTTTTATTATTTATTCATGTCTATGAAATCGTGTTTCCTTTTCAGTTTTTCTTCAATCCGTTTTTTTTTTCTAGACTCTATTGTTATGATTAAATTGTATTTTATTAATCAAAAAGCATGTCTAATTAATTAAAATCGTGAAAGTTTACAATACTAAATGGCAATTTATTAAACATTTAGCAAAAATGTATTTTTTCCAGTAATTGTTGGGATTGCATTAAATATTAATCAATAAAAGCATAAATAATTCATTTATATTTTAAATAGTAATACAAAATATGTATTATTATTATTATTATTATTATTTCTGTCGTACTTTCTTCAAGTTAAACCAGACTTTTATTTTGACAGGTTGCTGTGCACACCATTTATGTTTGTGTGTGATATTTTATCTCAAAAGAAAAATAAGACGCTCATGAATTGACTCTCAGAGCAGTTCTAGAGATTGTTTATTTACTCATAAATAAAAATAGTATATGCTTTGTAAACAAAATCATCTGCACCATTTATCTATACAGAGACATGCAGGATTCGTGTTTATATAGTATTTTTGTGGCTTAGTACATACCTCGTTTTGCTCTAAGTGTACTGACCTTCTTTTCATGTATCCATCCCAAATCTGGATGAAAAATGTTTTGGTAAAGTCCATTTTTATGACTAGATGGCTTTTGCGTTTTCCACATGGCGGAATTCATAGGGCCCTGCGTGTTTTTCCAAGCTGTTTAAAGTTTTTCTTTCCGTGGAAATTTAGCAGAATGTTCACACTGCTCTTTTCCATTACAATAGGAGTGACTTTGCACGTACATATTGATCGTAATTATGCTTTGGTCTGCAGGTGGGCAGTATGTTCATCGCTGATGCAGACGAGAAGCTGTCAGTACAGTGAGTAAAAATCATTTTAAAAAGTATTTTAATTAGTAATCTTTTCATATATAGCTAACCTACACATACTTGACTTTAATAATCATTCTAATTTAACTGTAAAGTTTTAATAATTATTCTGATTTAATGATACCAATTATGTTTTAACAATCATTTTAAGTTAACAATAACTGTAAGGTTTTAACAATTGTTCTGATTTAACATTTTAATGATAACTGATAACTTTTTAAAAATCATTCTAATTTGATGATTCCTATGTTTTAATAATTCTAATTTATAATTAATAATTATGAATTATATTTTAACAATTGTTCTAATTTAATAATAACCTTTTAATAGTAATTATAATTTAATAATCCTTTTACCGATTATATAATCATTCTAATTTAACAATACTTGTAAGGTTAGATAAAATATAT
>NC_056720.1:14049071-14059071 GCF_018831695.1 Puntigrus tetrazona
GAGTGGCTGGTGTAGGTGTTCCGTGTTTGTTCCCAGGGCAGCGCTGATCGATCCTCGGGACGCCGTCACACTCCCCCCCCCAAGCGCTGTCCTGGTCCTGGTGGATAAAGCAGAGCGTGAATAACGGGAAATTTGGGGTGGGTGGGGAGTGACCCCTGACAGACCTGCAAAAGCCGACCACATCCGCGATAGGCCGTCGGCGTTGGCGTTGGCTGTCCCGGCGCGGTGTTGCACGTCAAAGTGGAAGTCCTGGAGCGCGAGGAACCAGCGGGTCACCCTGGCGCTCGTGTCCTGGCCCTGGCCATCCACTGGAGGGGTGCGTGGTCGGTAAGTAGGGTGAACCGCCGGCCCAGGAGGTAGTACCGCAGTTCCAGGACTGCCCACTTGACGGCTAGGGCCTCCTTCTCCACCGCGGCGTAGTTCTTCTCGGCGGGGGTCAGCTTCCTACTGATATATAAGACCGGATGCTCCTCACCCTCCTGGATCTGGGACAGCACGGCTCCCAGACCCACATCAGAAGCATCCGCCTGTAGTAGGAAGGGGCAGCCAAGTCCGGGGCTCTCAGGACAGGGTCTGAGGTGAGTGCGGCCTTAATCCTCTGGAACGCTTCCTCGCTGGTCGGGGTTCCACAGAACCCGCTCAGGCTGCCCCTTCCTGGTCAGGTCTGTCAGAGGCGGCTATGGAGGAGAAGTCGGGGATGAAACAACGATAGTACCCTGCCAACCCCAAGAAGGCGCGTGCCTGGGTTTTGTTGGTGGGCCTCGGGTCTCCTGGACCGCGGTGACTTTACTCTCCTGTGGCGGATCAGTCCTCGCGCCTTTCGGTAACCCAGGTACTTCGCTTCCAAGAGCGCCAGGTGACATTTCTTGGGGTTGGCGGTGAGTCCAGCCCGTCGAAGATCCCGAAGCACCCTCCGCAGGCGCTCCAGATGGTCTTCCCAGGTCTCCGAGTGAATCACAAGGTCGTCGAGATAGGCTGCGCGCACTGTTGGTGGGGTCGGAGTAAGATGTCCATTAGTCTCTGGAAGGTGGCTGGTGCCCCGTGTAGACCGAAGGGAAGGGACCGGTATTGCCAGTGGCCGCCGGGGGTGGAGAAAGCCGTTTTTGGCTTGGCTTCCTCTGACAGCGGAACCTGCCAGTATCCTTTGGTGAGATCGAGGGTGGAGATATACCGGGCCCTTCCAAGACGTTCCAGCAGTTCGTCTACACGGGGCATGGGATATCCGTCGAACTCGGAGACCTGGTTGAGTCGCCGGTAGTCATTGCAGAAGCGGAGGGTGCCGTCCGGTTTTGGAACCAGGACGATGGGGCTGGACCACGGGCTCGTCGATGGTTCAATCACCCCAACTTCAGAATTTGGTTTACCTCCTCTCAATAGCTCGCCGACGAGCCTCAGGGATCCGGTAGGGCCGCTGCCGGACGATGACGTCGGGAGGGGTCCGGATCTCGTGCTGGAGGAGGTTAGTCTGCCCGGGCGTGGACGAGAACACATCCGAGAACTGACCGACCAAATGTTGGAGTTCCGTCTTCTGTGCGGGAGCGAGCAAAGGCGTTGGTGTGTCGACGATCGGGCCCTCCTGAATGGCGAGTGTGGAAAGGTGTTCCCTAGTCCCCACCCACTTCTTTAACAAGTTAATGTGGTATATTTGTTCGGTCGCGTCGACGGTCTGGTTGGCGGACTCGGTAAGTAACCGGGCCAATCTTTTCCAGGATGGTATATGGACCCTGCCAGGTGGCCAGGAATTTGCAAGCATTGGTGGGGACTAGTACCATGACCCGGTCGCCGACCTGGAATTCCGGGGTTGTGCAGGGCGGTTATAGTGTCGGTGTTGTTGCTGCTGGGCCTGCGCGCCATGTGCTCCCGCGCAGGGCATCACCCGCTCAATTCGGTCCCGCATGGCTTGGACGTGTTCTACGACCGACCTCTGGGCATCCGCTGCTGCTGCTGCTCCCAGCAGCCTCTTTGCCACGCCCAGCAGGCCTCGCGGCTGTCGGCCGAACAGCAACTCGAATGGGGTGAAGCCGGTGGAGGCCTGGGGCACTCTCGCACCCGAAGAGGACGTGAGGGGAGCATCTGGTCCCAGTCCCGTTTGTCCTCGGAGACAACCCTTCTCAACATCTGCTTCAGTGTCTGGTTGAACCGCCCACCAGTCCGTCCGTCTGGGGTGGTACACTGAGGTGCGCAGCTGCTGGATCCGTAGCAGCCGGCAGAGGTCGCCATCACTCGGGACATGAACGGGTGCCTTGGTCGGTCAGTATCTCCCGGTATCCCCACTCTGGTGGACAGGGTGAAGAGCTCCTGGGCGTCGCTTTGGCGGTGGCTTTGGCGGAGTGGGATGGCTTCGGGTACGGGTGGCGAGTCCACGATCACCAGGATGTGTTCGTGGCCGCGGGCAGACCTCGGCAGCGGGCCCACCAGATCCATCCCGATGCGCTCAAGGGCACCTCGATTATGGGCAGTGGGATAAGTGGACTAGGGGAGGTGGCCGGGCGAGGTCTTCTGGCACTCGGGCAGGCCTGGCAGAACAGTTTCACATCTCCGTCGAGCCCGGCCAGTGGAAACGGTCCCGGATCCTCTTGATAGTGTTGGCGGCCCCGAGGTGTCCGGCCAGCGGGTGGGCGTGGGCGAGCCCAAGATGGTGTCCACTTCCCTCGGGGCACCACCAGGAGCCGCTTCTCCTCCCCTCCGCTGGGCGACACAATAGAGTAGGCCGTTCTCCACAATAAAATGGGGAAGAGGATGGGGCCGGGCCGCGTCTCTTCTCCATCCATGAAATGTACCTGGTTCCAGCAATTCTTGAGCCGGTCATCCTCCCGCTGAGCCCGGCCGAACGAGCCCCCTCCGACTACCTGTTGGAACACATCAAAGAATACATTAGTAGTATTCGGAGGGGACTCACCATCTCTTCCGCTGTCCGATGCTAGGAGAACGGCAGGCGGCGGTTTCCTCTCCCCTCTCGCCTCTTCGGCGAGGGCTTTGGGGCTGACAGGCTGTGTCGCGGTGTGTAGCGCCTCCTCCTCGAAACCCGGCCAGTCCCGCCCGGATGATTGGTACCGGCAGGTCCTGTACGAGGCCCACCTCCAGGGGCCAGCTTCCTCCTGTCGCCGCCACGGTGATGAGACGGGTGGAGACTTTCTGGTGTCCCCGTGGGACGCAGGTCAGTGGCAGCCGTTTCGGCGGTTCCGCGCGCGGGGTAGGAGGCGGGACTGAACCAGGCTGATGGTACTGCCAGAGTCAAGGAGAGGGCTCTGAACTTCCGTCCATTCAGGCCGATGGGGATTTCCGGTGCGGCGCGGGAAGCTCCCGGTGGAGACTGCAGCCTGCCAGCCACGCTCTAGAGGAGTTGGAAGCCTCTTCGGTTGGCATCGGCTCATCTCTCACGGTCGGGACCGCCGCCCTCTCCATCGGTCGCCGGGTGCCCTCCGCGCGCGTCGCTCCTGGGACACCCTCCGGGAAAAGATGGCGCCCGCTCCCGGCCTCGACGCTGCGCGGCTTCCGCCAGCTCGACCGCCTCAACCAACTCCATGACGTTCTTGGGGTTTTCATACCCGACCGCCTGGCGATAATTCCGGGAGAGCCCGCAGGAGCGGTCTATCACCACCCTTTCCACAATGATGGCGGGGTTGGTGTCCCATCCAGGAGCCAGTGTTGCGCTAGCCGAGTAAGTTCGGCGGCCTGGGTCCTTGCCGGCTGGCGAGACTGGAAGACCCACTCTTGGAAGGCTTGGGCTGCGAGACCGGTGATAGACCGACCCTGCCCAAGATTTCCCTCTTTAGGTCGTCGTATACATTCGCCAGGTCGGCCGGCATGCTGAAATAGGCGCGCTGGGGCTCTCCTGACAGCAGCGGGGCCAACGCAGCGTGCCCAATCCCCTCGGTCCCATCCTTCCGTGGTTGCGGCGACGCCTCGAACATCTCGAGATATATTTCAGGGTCATCGCTGGCGGCCATTTTGGGTAGCAGCTGTGTGGCTTGCATCCGGGGATCAGGCACGACGGGCGTGGTTGAGTGGCGCGCGGAGAGCAGCGAGCTCCTGCTCGGTCGTTCTGGCGGGTAGCCAAATGCTCGACGATCTGTTGCTGGCGAATGGAAACCTCTGAGAGGCGTTGGAGGAATTCCTCCATCTTCGCCGGGAAGCAGCGCTGCCTGGGGGAAAACAAAGAGAGAAGTTGATGTTGTGGGGAACCTTTAATAGAGGCGCGATAGCGCTCTTCCTTTTTCTCTTTGTTTCCTCCGTTCTCTTGCGCTTTAAAACTGCTCGCATTCTCCACCACTTGTGGCGAGGCAGAGGAAGCACAAGAGAAACAGGTGCAGTGAAAACCCGGAGAGTGTGTATTTATTAGACAATACACAGAAGGTGAGCGGTGAGTCCGGCGAGGAGTGCGGCGGTGAGTCCGGGTGGTGGTAGCGGTGAATCCGGTGAGTGCAGCGGTGAGTCGCCTCGGTGTTTCGTGCTTAGTAACGTGAGGGAGTCCACTGTGAGGTAGTAGGGGAAGTAGCTCAGGCAGGCCCGTCACGTTGTAGCTTCTGGGAGACAAAGAAAGAGACAACAGGTTAGCTTGCGTTTCCGAGTCTCGTGGCTCACTGAAGCCGCCGCCTGGCCGGGCTTATCTGGCCCGCGGCTGATGAGCTCCAGGTGTGGCGAATCCGTGTCGTTGAGTGGCTGGTGTAGGTGTTCCGTGTTTGTTCCCCAGGCAACGCTTGATCGATCCTCGGACGCCTCGTCACAATATATATATATATATATATATATATATATATATATATATATATATATATATATATATGTATATATATATATATATGTGTATATATATGTATGTGTATATATATGTATATATATATATATATATATATGTGTATATATATGTATATATATATGTATATATATGTATATGTATATATATATATATATATATATATATATATATATATGTATATATATATATGTATATATGTATATATATATATATATGTGTGTATATATGTGTGTGTATATATATATATATATATATATATATGTGTGTATATATGTGTGTATATATATATAATATTTTATATATATGTATATAAAACCAATTGACAACTAGGACAATAACTATAATGATAATTACATTTTAATAATCATTGTATTATAATAACTATAATATTTCTATACATTTTGATTATTGTTATAATTTGACTAAAACTGTATCTTCTAATTTAACAGTACCTGTAATGTTTTAATAATTGTTCTAATGTAACGATAACGGTCATGTTTTAATAATGTTTTAATAATTCTAATTTAACAATACCTGGATTGTTTTAATAATCATTTTAATAGTTGTTGTTTTAACAGTCGTTTCTAATTTAGAGAGAACTAACATTTTAATGATTGTTCTAATGTAATAATTAGAACTGTAACATTTTTAAGAATCATTAAAATATTAAAAATAGTGATATAGAACGGTCATGTTTTAATAATGGCTCTAATTGAACAATAATACTCATTCTAATTTAATGAAACCAATAAAGTTTGAATAATCTTTGTAATTTTAACAATAGCTGTAACGTTTTAACAGTTGTTGTAATTTAATAATGACGTCTAATTCTAACATTTTAATGATTGTTCCAATTTAACAATAGCTAACATTTTTTTAATAATCATTCTAATTTAAGAACTGCATAGTTTTATTTATCATTCTAATTTAAAAATAAATTTAACATTTTAATAACTATTCTAACTGAACAAAGTCTGTAGATAATTTCTTCAATATGCAATATTCATTTTCGGAAGGTTTTTTTTTTCTCTTCCCAGCTTTTGAATCATAAAAACATTGACAGCCAATCAGAATCATGCACGACTTTTACAAGCTGTGAGCATTTAAAGCGCGGACGACAAAATAGATTGGTAGCATTGGTGTTTTTGCACAGTGCAAGTAAATTTTTTAGTAAAAAAAAAAAAATATGTATGTGAGACTCCCACCTAATAAACTTGGATAACGATGGACATGAATTCAGCTAAATGCTCATTCGCTAACAACACGACAAGGGCCTCTGCGTGGATGTTGAGTGTTGCTACATGCTCTAAAGTGTGCTCTTTTTCAGAACAAAGTATGTACTTGTAGTATGTTGTATAGGTGCAAAAATCGGGGGGCGAAAGATCGTTTTAAAAAAGACTATTCACCATGCGTGCATTGTCTGTTTGCAGTGATGAATAATCCTGAGCTTCCTCTGGACCCAAACTTGCAGACGAGTAATCTTCTTATAACCTTCCTCAAATATTCCTCCATCGTAATGCAGGACACCAAAGGCAAGATATCACTCTTTCTCTCCTCTGTGCTGTCCAAAATCTAGCAGGCTTTCTGCGCCCCTTCTAGGGCAGCATCCAATTCCTATTTGCTATTGACTTCTGTGGAGATCGTTATTAACATGTCGCTACTCCTATTGGCATAAAAACACAAAGGACAAACATTGTAGCTAAAGTAGTCCATTTTTGCAGTGCATTATAGGGTTGCGTTCTCTGCAGCTTCGTTGCCAACCTGCCTTAAAATGCTGCCTAAGTAGGGAACTCACTAGAATTTGGAATGGAGCCATTTATTTATATTTATTGAAACCAGCATAAAAAACAAGGACGAACGTTTTAGATAAAATAGTACATTTTTAATTAATGTTATTCTTGTAATTATCAGCATTTTTCCTGCCTTGTCCACCATTTTGTTTTTTGCACTTGCTGCAGTGCATTATGGGATTGCATTCTTTGCGAAGAATGTGTGCCGTTTTAAATTTTTACAAAAGAAGGTAAGGCGGCATTACCTATACTACATGTTATAAAAGCTTCTATGCCAAAGTGCATTAAAATGCTGCCTAAGTAGGGCGCTTACTAGAATTTGGGACGGAGGCATTTATTTTTCCTCGTTTTAAACCAGTTTTTTTTTTTTTTAAAGCCAGTGGAAATAAACACCAAGGAAGCACATTTTCGCTAAAATAGTCCCATTTTAATTTGATTAATAGTATTCTTTTAATCATCAGTATTTTTCCGCTTTCCCACCATTTTGGATTTTTGTGCTTGTTATGATGCATTTTGTTCTTTCCAATGGAAGCATGTCTTTTTAATTTTTGCAATAGATGGTGAAAGTGCATTACCTTATCTACATCTTGGAAAAGCTTGTATGCCGAAGCACATGGTGCCTTAAAATGCTGCCTAAGTAGGGCGCTCACTAGAATTTGGAACGGAGCCATTAATTTCTCTCTATTTTAAACCAGGTTTTGTGCACATCTTACAGTAGTTTTTCTCTGTATGCTTTCAGATGAACACAGACTCAACAGTGCCAGGCTGTGCCTCATCATCCTGACCTGCATAGCCGAGGTAATGCATTGTGGGTAATTTGTCTTTTTCCTGTCAGTTCGTTCTCGGTTTGACCGTTTGTCCTCTCGCTGTCCGTTTTATAGGACCAGCACGCCACGCTTTCTCCATGATGATAACATGAACTTCAGGGTCAACTTGCACAGAATGGTAAGAGTCTCTGCTGAGGTCTCCGATCCAGAATCCAAATTAAGGCAGTGTTCTGGCATATAAAGCAGCAAACAGCAGCAATCCATTACGGAGCGGGACGTCCCAGAGCCTCGCTGCTGGTGCAGTAAATCCAGTTATCTAGACACATGAAAGCAGGATCATTTGTGCACTTTTGACTGAAATCAACCTTGGCCGGTCTTAAAGGGACCTTTCTTTCAAAAACGAGTGTTTTGAGTAGCTTTGAGTGAATCGATTCTCTTGTGCATTTCAGCCCATGAGGCATCGAAAGAAAGCCGCGGATAAAAACATCCCCTCTCGGCCTTTAGTTTGTGCGGTTCTGGGTGAGTCTCGTGATCAGATTGAGTGACGGTTGTTTTTTTTTTAGTGAGCGTTTATGTGAGTGATCTTTGCCTTTGCAGATCTGATGGTGGAGTTCATTGTTACTCATATGATGAAGGAGTTTCCTATGGATCTCTATGTGTGAGTTAATTGGCCGCTTTAAATACCGCGATGTGTAGATGATTGCGATTATGGTGAGATGATGAATGAAGTGGTTTGTTTTTAGGCGCTGCATTCAGATAATTCACAAACTGATCTGCTACCAGAAGAAGTGCAGAATTAGGATGCACTACACATGGAGAGACCTCTGGTCAGGTAGAGTCATTACTGTGTGTGTCTGAGCCAAACATGGGCATGGACTCTGTGTTGTTTTTTGTTTCTTGTGCTGATCTTTTTATTTTTGTTCATTGTATTTTGTTTTTGTTTTTTATAATATTTTCTTATTTTTTTTAATGTCTTTTATTTTTCTGTTTTTATTTAATTATTTTTATACACTTTTTAATTTTTTTTATTTTCTTCTTTTCATTTGATTTTGTTTTAGTTTTCCATCTTTTTATCCCATTGCTCTTGTTTTGGGGTTTTTGAGTTTTTTTTTTTGCAATTTTTGTGTATTTTCTTTAGCATTTTTCTTTAATTTTGTTGCTGTTTTTTTCAAATGTATTTATATATATATATATATATATATATAAATATATATATATATATATATATATATATATATATATATATATATTTTGTATATATATATATATATATATATATATATATTGCCTTTGCTTTTGTTCTTTTGGTTTTATTTATTTTCTTATGGATTCCTGTCCTTTTGTTTTATTTTTATTTATTTACATTTATTTTATTCTTTTCATTTTAACTTTCCTTGTTTTATTTTATTTTAGTCTTTGATTTGTTTGGTTTTCCGTCTTGTTTTATTATTCACTTTAGTTTTTGATTACTTCATTTGTTTTTCTTTCTCCTGGGCTTTTGTTCTTTTATTTTACTTTATTTTAGAATTTTATAAATAGTATGTAATTATAATTATATAAATATAAAATACTTTCAATTTATTTATTTATTTAATCATTCTGTTCATATATTTATTTAAAACCCCCATTTGCCAGTACCTCTCTGTCACCTCTGATATTGGCTCTGCTAATGAGCGAGTAAATCTGTGCTGGTCACAGATCAAAACGGTGATTATTTCAGTGTGAAATAATCGGTTTCATCAGATGGCCGTGTTTATTGATTGTGTTTTCCAGCGCCATTAACCTTCACAGAAGTTCCTGCTGTCTAATGAGACCGGCCTTCTGGCGAAGCACAATATCTTCCAGCTGGTTCTTCAGGTAAGTCGCACTGGCTCCGAGCGGCACTTTGTGATGTTTTTACGTTTTTCCCTCACAATTTTTTTTTGTGCGCTGTAGGTGGTGAACCTCTTTAACATGTTCATCACGTACGGAGACACGTTTCTTCCCACTCCCAGCAGCTACGACGAGCTCTATTACGAGATTATACGCATGCATCAGGTGTTTGATAACCTCTACTGCATGGGTAAGTTGTCCAGCTGCGCTCTTTATTTTTATCCATCATTAGTAAAGCACTAACCTTATGTTCATGACCCCGCAGTGCTGCGAGTTTCTCACCAACGCTGGGCCAGTGGAAGGAGCCAGCTAGTAAAGTAACTCACGCTCTCGTCAGCGTCAGGTGAGACGATACACAATCAGGATTTAATGTGATTAAATGATCAGTTTTAAGTATTATAAAATAAAAAACTGTGTTAAAAAAATCTATATATAGGTTTATTTATTTATTATTTATTGTAGTTTTTTTTTTTTTTTTTTTTTGCTTTTGATTTGTTTATTTTTTTACTGTTTTCTTTTGTTGCGTTTGTTTAGTTTTTTTTGTCCTTATTTATTTATTTATTTTTGTTGTTTTCTCTGCTTTTTTTCTTTTTGTTTTTGTCCTTTTATTTTGGTTGTAATTGGTTTTTGTTTTATCATTTGATTTGGTTATGTAATAACAATATATAATAACATATTTTATATGTGTGTTTATGTGCATGTGTATATATAAAACGTCATATATACACACGCACACATATATATGTCTGTGTACATATGTACAATATATTTATTATTTATTTAACTTATAATATAAAATCAATTTATTATTG